>NW_026855526.1:0-20183 GCF_026571515.1 Ruditapes philippinarum
ACTTTGATTAATAAAAATACCATTTATCTTCTGTAGATCATGCAATAGCGATGCTATGTTTTAAAGGCCCATTATGCCTCAGAGAATGCTATCAATTATTTTTTCTTTTTTCTCAAAAACTTTTTTTAGTTTTGGTATCTTGTTACAGTTTCCAAAAAATACTCTTTTGTCAAAATATTATACAAATTGATATATCTTTTGATGAATTTGTTAGCAGTTGATGGCAATTGGTATAATTATGGCGAATTAGTTTTTTTTTGTTTTTTTGTTTGTATGGAAGTCAAAATACTACAGATGTACTTTGTTTACATTTTGCTACCTTTATGACACATTACTACATGTTCAGTGCTATTTCTTCAGTTGTTAAACATCTTGCATGCATTATCAAAACATTATTAAAGACATGTTTGACATTTTTAAAGAATTAAAAAATACATGATGTGCCTTTTAGATATCAAATCCTAAAAATATGGAATTTTAGAGTGAATTGGAATGACTTGGGGGGTCTATTTTGGGTTGCGTGTTATACCAGTGACTTGTTTATCATGTTATTATCAATCCATTTTGATTAGATTAGAGCTCTCTACATGTTCATTTCAATTAGCAAATTGCTACGACCTCAGATAGTTTTATCAGAAAGATTTATCAGAGTGCAGTCATTTGAATACAAATGTATTTATAAGCAAATATTTCCATAGCTTTTAATCATTCAATCATTTTCCTCCAGCACCACTACAGGTACAAATCCTTAAAAGGACTTTGGATTCTTTTATGTGTGGAAGCTCTCTAGCTAGCTTACAGAAGACTGGTGGTTCTACAATGTTCAATCTAGAACAAATTCCCAGGGGGCCCTTCAGGCCCGTAAACTTTTCAAAAGGGGGTCAATTGAGAAAAAAGGGGGCCCACACTTAAAATGAACATCAAATTCAAATAAGGTATTGTATCTTTTAAGTTACTTGTTCACGTACCATATATAGACCAAAAACGTATGCAAAATACCAAAACAATCAACTCAACTAAAAAAATGACATTATTTTGACCTTTTTTGAGAGTTCTGTTAGCGTTGATACAGGCTCAATTTTAAGAACTGATTGGTAAAGAAACGATGACATAATGTTCAAAGAAACATATGAATCTTATTTTAACTGTTTAATGTTACCAGGGATATTTGATAATAATGTTCAGTATTTTAATCAGCGCCCAATATATAAAGGAAAATCATATTTCGCAATTAGCTTTGTTGATGAAGAATATAAACTTACAATAGTCGCTAAAAACATTTACCCTTCTCAATATATCCAAGCAAAAAACAGAGTGTCAACAGGTGCTAAGACAATGTACAGTCGAACTTCGTTCCCTCGAACTCGGAGGGCCTGTGCAAATTTGTTCGAGCGATCGGTAGTTCGAGCGAACCGAGGTTGAACAATAATTACATAGAACATAGGCTTAAGGTTTTCCAGCTTATATCGGTCAAATGATAAATACATGTACGTCAATAAAACTGTTTTTAGTTCGGGCGATCATTATCTAAACTGTGAACAGTGTTCAAGTTTATTATGGGGTGAATTTTATTTTAAACAATGAATCGATAAAATATTAAAGAACAACATTTTACAGCAGCATCTATTTGTAGTCATTTACTAAAATAAACACACATACAAGTATCATTCTATAAATAGATTACACTGTTACAATTCACGTTACATGAACCACGGTTGTAATTAAAGCCGTCCGGGTAAACGTCATTTACTTATTTATTTACTTTGGGCATTTCAGGAGTTACTTTCTTTTTATTGTTACTAAAGACTGCAAATAAACAATTGTATCATAACAAACAAATCGGTAAAACACCTTTTATTTTGTATCAATTAACCATAATTGCCTTTGTCACGATCACGAGGTGTTAAAAACATGTGTCGCCGACTGTCAATTATTTAGAACATGTCGACCCGCAACTTTTGTTGTCTGTTTGAGTTCGACCGAAAAGGTGTGATTTACACTATATTTCTGCCGAAGGGACCGGAGATCAGGTTCAAGAGTTCGAGCGATGGGTGTTCAAGCGATCCGAGGTAGAACAGTATATATTATATAGGAATTTTGCCGGGACTGGGCGATGAGTTCGAGCGAAGGGAGGTATTTGAGCGATCCGAGTTTGAGCGAACAAAGTTTAACTGTATGACATAACGGTACCTTTGATCTTTTGTCAGGGCAGCAGTTCTTACGTCACGCTTAAGATGTCTGTATTGATTAATGTCGATAATATGCACAATGTTTTAGTGCCGACCAGCCAAAGACCAATCAAAGTTAATCTAATCAATTGTCAGACACTCCCTAGCCAATCGTGTTTGATTAGCTCCATCTTTAACACTTTTTTAATTGGATGAAGGCGTGTTCGTAATAATTTATGCACACTTCTCTATAATTAACTTGCACTTTTCACAATTATAATTATATAGTTTTTTTTTCCTTCGGAAAGTTATTACATATTTATTTGTTTTGACCGTGAAAAAACTATAACTAAACGCACGTATTGGATTATCTGTGACGATTTGTTTTGTTTATAAAAACTGTGACTCAAAAGTAAGAAATAGTTACGGTACGAAGAACAAGTCTACATAGTATTTACAGACCCGGGCCGAGAGAGCGTAGGGATCAAGGTTTTAAAAGGGTTACCGAGTGCGGTAACTATCTTACCAACATGCTCTTGTTTTTCTATACAAACTTCAGTTTTGAATTCAGTATTTATTATGCTCCCCGAAAAATTTCGGGGGAGCATATAGTCGTCGGGTTGTCCGTCAGTCCGTCCGTCCGTACGTCCCGAATTCGTCTCCGGCCCATAACTTTGTTATTTGAAGTCGGATTTTAAAACTATTTCACAGAAATGATCACCATATTGAGACGACGTGTCGCGCGCAACATTTGGCTCGCTACCTTGAAGGTCAAGGTCACAGCATGACCTTGCAGCAAAATCGTGTCCGGTCCATAACTTCATTATTTGAAGTCGGATTTTAAAAATATTTCACAGAAATGATCACCATATTAAGACGACGTGTCGCGCGCAACATTTGGGTCGCTACCTTGAAGGTCAAGGTCACAGCATGACCTTGCAGCAAAATCGTGTCCGGCCCATAACTTTGTTATTTGAAGTCGGATTTTAAAACTTTTTCACAGAAATGATCACCATATTGAGACGACGTGTCGCGCGCAACATTTGGCTCGCTACCTTGAAGGTCAAGGTCACAGCATGACCTTGCAGCAAAATCGTGTCCGGTCCATAACTTCATTATTTGAAGTCGGATTTTAAAAATATTTCACAGAAATGATCACCATATTAAGACGACGTGTCGCGCGCAACATTTGGGTCGCTACCTTGAAGGTCAAGGTCACAGCATGACCTTGCAGCGAAATCGTGTCCGGCCCATAACTTTGTTATTTGAAGTCGGATTTTAAAACTTTTTCACAGAAATGATAACCATATTGAGACGACGTGTCGCGCGCAACATTTGGCTCGCTACCTTGAAGGTCAAGGTCACAGCATGACCTTGCAGCAAAATCGTGTCCGGTCCATAATTTCATTATTTGAAGTCAGATTTTAAAAATATTTCACAGAAATGATCACCATATTAAGACGACGTGTCCCGCGTAACATTTGGGTTGCTACCTTGAAGGTCAAGGTCACAGCATGACCTTGCAGCAAAATCGTGTCCGGCCCATAACTTTGTTATTTGAAGTTGGATTTTAAAACTTTTTCACAGAAATGATCACCATATTGAGACAAAGTGTCGCGCGCAACATTTGGCTCGCTTCCTTGAAGGTCAAGGTCACAGCATGACCTTGCAGCAAATTCATGTCCGGACCATAACTTTGTTATTTGATGTCGGATTTTAAAACTATTTCACAGAAATGATCACCATATTGAGATGATGTGTCGTGCGCAACATTTGGGTTGCTACCTTGAAGGTCAAGGTCACAGCATGACCTTGCAGCAAAATCGTGTCTGGCCCATAACTTCATTACTTGAAGTCGGATTTAACAACTATTTCACAGAGATGATCACCATATTAAATCCACGTGTGGCATGCAACATTTGGGTTGCTACCTTGAAGGTCAAGGTCACAGCATGACCTTGCAGCAAAATCATGTCCGGCCCATATCTTTGTTATTTGAAGTTGGATTTTACAACTATTTCACAAAAATGATCACCATATTGAGACAATGTGTCGTGCACAACATTTGGGTTATTTTTACACTTTGAACTTTGTCTGTGACATAACTCTGACACTACAAGAGGTATACCTTCTGTGTCCAAAACCTATTCGGGGAGCATCACCCGGTTCAACCAGCTCTTGTTAATATTATTCACAAGAAACTTTTTATGTACTTAATCAGGTTTAAGAAAGCATTCTAATGTCATTTAGGGCATTTTCTATGAGTGCGCCCGTCGGGCCCACAGTTGAATTTGTTTTGCGCCGGCGGTCTTTTCAGGGGGTCAATGGCGCACTCTAGATTGAACACTGGTTCTATTCAGTTGTCTCTTGCATATTTCTGCACCATTAAAGGAACTCCACTGAGGTTTATTGACATGAGGGATTTGTGTACCATTCGATGAAAAACCTGGACCAATAACGTGTGTAAAAATGATCAGATCATCCCCTCACCCCTTCTTTCCAGATTAATCATTTTTATTGCACAAAATGACCTGAAAGAGAAAAACGTTACAAAGGATTTTACTGAAATCTTGCTGAAAATTGCACATACTGATAATCCAATTTCATTCCGAGTATATCTCTCTATTAGTCTTTGCCTTTTTTTCCATTTTTCAATGCTTCACTTCATCAATGTAAGAATTTTAAATGTTATGTTTATAGGTGTTTGACCCCTGGATGTAGCTCCTTTAATGATGGAAAGTCGTCATATGATCTTTATACACTGTCATTGCTTCTTATGATCAACAAAACAGCAAAAGTATATGTCAAATAATTGACATCATAATGTTGTTTTTTTCCATTTATGGTAGAGTTATGTCCTAATTCTTGATTTCTTTGTTTTGTATATAACAGAGGACAATAAGTTATCATGTAAGTATGGTATATACTAGTATAATTATAATGTTAAAAAGTCTCATGAAAAATTGGCAAGGGCAAACCACAGGTCTCTAGATTGTGGATCCACTATGCTTATTACTACACCACAGGGACCCCTTGACATCTTTTTTTTTTGTGCTCATGCATTGGCCCTGATATATGGGTATTTAAGTTATTTTTTAACTTATTTATTGTGACATCATTGTCACCAGAAGTGGCGAGCTATTTATAGCTACTTATCACGTTTATTTGACAGGTACGAGGAATTGAAGGAGCAGACTATGGGTATGATGTCATCGTACCCGCAGCCAGAGATCGCTGACATGCTCACCAAACTCCAAATATACTCTCACATGGACAATAAAACTTTGTCGTATTTCGAAGTAAACTTACAAGCTAATATTTTGTGTATCATTAAAGTTAAATTAGAGTTAAACCTAGGACTTCTCAAATAAAATCTAAGGGGGGAAGCAGTCACAAAATTGACTCTGTCCCTCAAAAAGATTCTGTCCTCAAAAAGATAGCTGTAATGAATGGAAATAAAATAGAGAAAAACTGAAAGGGTGCGCCCTTATTCTAGTGTAATGAAAATTTTTTATGCTCCCCAAAGTGAGAGCATCTAGTCTCCCACCATATCCCTCTGTCGGTCAATCATGCTCTTGTCTCGAGAATAACTTGAAAGGTATTGAAGGAATTGCAGATAGTAATTCACACAGTGATATAGACCAGTGAGAGGAAGTGCAATGTCCAAGAACTCTAAGACCTCAGTTAAACTGAAACAAAAACAATAATATGAGCTGCGTCACGACAAAACCAACATAATGGGTTTGCGACCAGCATGGATCTAGACCAGCCTGCCCATCTGAGCAGTCTGATCAGGATCCATGCTGTTCGCTTACCAACCCTATTACAAGTAGAGTAACTGATAGCGAACAGCATGGATCCTGATCAGACTGCGCGGATGTGCAGGCTGGTCTGGATCCATGCTGGTTGCAAACGCACTATGTTGGTTTTGTTCATGACACGGCTCATATTTTTAAGGCTGGCCCTGTATTGCAATTTTTTCCCTCAGGAAAGAAAATTGATAATTGATAAAACATTCTGTTGAATAATAATTAATGTATATATATTTTATTTTTTAAACCTAATTATTATAACTTGACAAATGATAATATAAAAATATGATATGTTATGTAGCTTTCCAGGTAATGAAGGTGACTTGTCAATTCTTAAAATTTCAAATTGTACTACATGTAAATGGAACTAAAGGGGCATTTGTTCTATTGTCAAAATGTGTTCAACATTTACTTTTGATATGATTACGAGACAGTCTCAATTTAAAACCCATGTTTTATCATTTCATTATATCATTGTTGGTGTTTACATTTATGAAATGCATTCAGATTTTTGAAAGGGCAATTGCAACTTTTCGTCCCTTTCCATCTTTCTGAGGACATTCTGATTTGTGATAGGGGATTTATGTTTTATAGATATTATAAATGTGTTTTAGGCAAAGCTATGTCTTTTGGTGATGTCTCTACCAGCATATGATATCTGTCAAATTTATATGCAGAAAGCACTAAAGGTAAACTATTTTACTATGTTACTTGTATGTGAATAAATGTTCTGATTTAAAAACTTATGTTTGGATTCATTTTTTCAGTGTCAAGTTGAGTTTGATTAGAAGTATATTTCAAGAGATTGAATAATGGTTAACCTCACTTGAAATTCATAAGTGCTATCACTTGTGCTAAAAATAGATTTTTACACTTTTGCCCATACAGCTTCTTATTTATTGACAGTTGTATTTCATATTTGGTAGGAAGATAACTTGCATGGTATTCTTCCTTTGGATGGAGTAAGGGGTCAGTTGGGTCAAGGTCACTTGTGCTAAAAAATAGATTTTTACACTTTTGCCCATACAGCCTTTTATTTATTGACAGATGTATTTCATATTTGGTAGGAAGATAACTTACATGGTATTCTTCTTTTTGGATAGAGTTAGTGGGTCAATGGGGTCAGTTTTGGTCAAGGTCACCAGTGCTCAAAAATAGATTTTTTACACTTTTTGCCCATACAGCCTTTATTTAATGACAGATGTATTTCATATTTGGTTAGGAAGATAACTTGCATGAAGTTAAAATATTTTTCAACTTCACAAGTCAGAGCAATGACTTGGCAACTTATATTTTTCACAATTACAAAATGCCATGACTTTGTCAAGTTATAAAACTTGTGTTTACAATTTTTTGGCGATTTTTCTGTCCATAACTGAGTGAATGGGTAAAAATTTTTTGAAGTATTGCTACTGACAAGAATCTGAGCCGGGGGCATTTGTGTTTAACAAACACGTTCTTGTTTTCATATAACCTTTATAACAACATAACTAATAAAACAGCAAAAAAAATGTTCATTTCAGTTTATATTTGAAAACATCATGCTTGGACAGGACACACAGTTAAACGAGTGGTTGAATCACAGGAAGATACCAAACGTGGTCACCACTGATATCTTTAGCAGGCCCGAGTCTCCGTTTACGGACCCTGACTAACCTACAAAAGACTGTTAAACACACGTACACTTTAATATTATGATATTTCTAATTTTAGCTTCCTTCTAGGATAAATATATTCATGTATATCGTCACTATCTATTGTTGTTAAAAAAAATTAAAGTTTTGAATATTAATTTTATTATATGGTTTTCTGACATATTTTGCCTGAATATATTGTTTACTTACTGCCCAGGATGAAACATTAGGCAGTTTGTCTGTATGTTGTTTTTTATTATACCTTGATAATATAAACTATAATTGAGCCGTGTCACGACAAAACCAACATAATGGGTTTGCGACCAGCATGGATCCAGACCTGCCTGCGCATCTGCGCAGTCTGATCAGGATCCATGCTATTCGCTATCGGTTTCTATACTTGTTATAGAGTTAAAAAAAATGTAAGCAAACAGCATGGATCCTGATCAGACTGTGCGGATGCGCAGGCTGGTCTGGATCGATGCAGGTCGCAAACCCATTATGTTGGTTTTGTCATGACGTGGCTCATATGGAGAGCTTTCCTCCTCACTATTGAATTGAAATGGCATTTTTGGTTAATATGTTTTGTACAGTATAAAATATGTTTTACTTGAACTTCTATATTTACCTCAAACTTCAAATATATGTTGCATATATATCCAACATCATATGTGGCAAGGTTCATAACTGTAACAATTTCCAGAGTAATCTTCCCTTGAACTTGCTTTGTGTCACACATGCATCATATGTAATAAATTGCTTAAATTGTCAAAATTTGTAAAGACATGCCCAAGTATATACATTTAGTTTCTATTGTACTGTTGTTAAAATGTTATATTCATCTATGAAATATGTATGTTGATTATATCCACTTTCACCACAAGAAACTTGAAATGCTGACACCCACCCCTTAAAGGATTGATATATGTTTCGCAAGTTGTAACGTTGTAATCTGTGCTTCTTCAATAAAGATTATGTTCTGTTCTGTAATTCTAGCACCTGTATTTCTAGACTTATTTTCAATTATTTGAGAATTTGTTTGAAAATTGTTTTTATTTTTAAATATATATTGTTTATTTACATTGTATTTTCTGTATTATCTACTGAAGATTTTAAGTGACATGCTCATTTTTTCACTGTCAAGTTGAGTTTGATTAGAAGGTATATTTCAAGAGATTGAATATATTAATGGTGATAAAAAATAATTGATATGAAAAATGTGATTGACAAAACATAATAAATAACTAAATTATCTGTCCCATTCTTTTTTAAAAAAAAAACGTAACCAACACATTCCTAACGATATTTATGGAAATGTCAACTATATGGAAATGTCCGTGGGTCACCTGGATTATTTTTTTTGCATATGAAAATATAAAATTGAACATAATTATGGCAAAATGTAGTTATTTTGACTTATACTTGTGCTCTCACCATTTACGCTTGAATGACAATAATGTACCTTAAAGATATTGTTCATATTTTCACCACTAACATCATGTTTGACAAGGGGCATTACTGTGTAATATTTCTTATGTTAAGAGTTATCTCTGCTTTTTACTTAAAACTTTGCCTAAAAAAAAAATATTATGTACTTTTTATGTCTATACCTTCTTTTTTACTGAAAGGATTTACTTTAGACTTCAGATTGTTGTATTTTTCATTACAGCATAGAAATTTCTGTTGATGTTAATTGTTTTTACTCTCATTATGTTATGTGCTGGGTGCTGAAATGTTGGCCATTGTGTTCTTGATATTGATATAGGTATATTTTTATATTATAACATTTTTTTTTTCTCAAAGTTTTGTCTTTCTTTACCTTTTCCAGCATTTAATAACTCTAGCGTGCTGTCTCCTCTGACAGCTCTTGTTACATTTACAATAAATATTTACATGGTTGTGTTCAATATTTTTTGTCATTAAAAAAATTGTATGTATTATTTTCAACATTGTTGCAATTATCATGTGTGTTTTTCATTAGGGTGTACGGGGTTCATAAATGTTTTCATGAAACTGAAGTGTATGTCTAACATTATAAAAGTGGTTGACTTGAAACATAAAAATACTGGTAGATGGCATTTATGGTATGACTGTGAGTAAGAACCGTAACTTTATCTGTTTCCATTTTTGAATTATTTCCCTTTTTTTCTTTTCTTTTAAGTACTTTTTTTCATTATAATATCTTGATCCA
The DNA here is from genome assembly GCF_026571515.1 of Ruditapes philippinarum. Classification (NCBI taxonomy): domain Eukaryota; kingdom Metazoa; phylum Mollusca; class Bivalvia; order Venerida; family Veneridae; genus Ruditapes; species Ruditapes philippinarum. The sequence continues at coordinate 9,806 of NW_026855526.1, forward strand.
GTGCAGAACTCCAAAAATCCATACAAATAATTCACTTGAAACTAAAAAAGTAAACAGTTGACAGCTTGGAATATTGCAGTGGCCAGGGAGAAATGCATAGGCAGTTTGTGCTCCTGTTTTTTTAATTATCTCCCTTATATTTAGTTTCCAAATATTTGTTGTTGTTATTCTTTCAAAGCATAAGATCAAAACTTTCCCAGAAATGGAAGATTTTAATTATGAATAGATTATTCAAAGGATATATAATGTATTGATTTATTTTGGGAGCATGACTTTTTTTGTTCAATCCAAAGAAAATTATACATGTCTTTTTTTAGGGGTGGGGGTAGGTTAATTTGTGCATTACAAAGAAAATATTGTCCTTTTTGGGGAATGAATTTGTTCAATCCAAAAGAATATTGTTTATTATTGGAGGGCATGAAATTGTTCAATCCACAGGAAACATTGTCTATTTTATTATTATTATGATTATTATTATTTTCTTTTGGGATGGGGGGCATGGCTTTATTCAATTTAACGAAATTGTCTATTTCCAGGGCATAAATTTGTTCAACCCTTTTCATTTATATTTATAGGAAGTTATTTTTGAACCAGTTATTTTTGAAACAGATATTTATTTCTGTTTTAGGTGTTTTGTTGTTGTTGTTGTCTTGTTCCAGTGGAAATAGTGTTTCCGGGAATGTAATCAATATTTAACAATGAAAATAGAAGACATTTTGGGTTAGAATGACTATGATATAGTTGTTAAGTTTTTAATCATATTGTTATCTAAACTTAAATACATGTTTATATTATATTTATACATGTATACTTAAGAAAAAATTAACTGATGTTAACTTTTTACTAAATGAATAAAATTTCAAATGATAATCATAATTAAAAATCATAATTAAAATATAGTGAACAATTCTGTCTTTTCTTTTAATTCTTGGCTAATGATAGGTCAAACATAGTCTTGCCCCCCACTTAGCTGTGATACATCTTAAAGGTGTGTGGCTAAGAAAAGGCATGTTTTTCTGTTTTCAATACATTTCGATACGTAGATTACAATAAACACAATGAAAAAGTGTTTTAAGATGTCCTTTGATGAAAAAAAAACAGATTAAGATGGTCATTTTTTCGTTACGCGATCGGTAAATTTAGGTTGTTTTTATTTATTTATTGGGAAGTAGGGATAGGGTTCGAGGACAAACAACTTGTTTTTATACGCACAACGTGTAAAGCCTTTTGATAGGGGTTTTAATTTTTTGTCTTTTAAATAACGGGGTTTCCTTTTTTTACTGGCCCCCCCGTTTTTTCCTAATAACAAACTTGTTTAAAAAAATTAAATGTTCGGGTTTTTATTTTTAAACCGAAAAAAGGTCCATATTTTTAAAGTAACAAAAATTTAAAAATTTTTGAAAAAAAATGTATTTTGTATTAACTTTTTGGCCTTTTAATCCCTGTTTTGGAAAAGAGGTCCTTAACTGCCACTTGCTAGTTTTTCGAACCCTCACCCTTTTTAGCCCCGTTTCCCTTCGAAATTTAAAAACCAAAAAAAACCTACTTTTTTTGAAATTTTTTCAGTCAGTTTAACTATACATTATCAGGCTTTTAAATTAAATTTTTTTTTAAATTTCCACAGTTGTTTTTTTCTTATGTTTTAATTTTATACTTTGTTCAAAATTTGACTTTTTGGGTTCAAAATACAAATATTGAATACCACAAAAATGTTATCTGCATTGTTCATGTTTTACTTTTCTTTTAAATTTTCTAATTATATGAAATTCTTTATATTTCTATTTGTTATTTTTTTTTTTTTTTTTTTTTTTTTAATTAAACTCCGTAACTACGAGTTACTTCCCTTTGATTTACGTTAATAAGACAGCGTGACACAAAAAGAGTTTACCTATACTATTTCACCGTTAGTTGTTATACCGTGTGTACAATATCGATCGATTTTATTGATAAACTTTACCGTACATTACAAAATTGACTGCCATATTTTGTTTACATTTTGTTTAGATCTAGTTATAACGTGACTCTGTGTGTCAGTGTTTATGTATACTATGACATTGTTAAATAAAATATTTTAACATTTCAAGGATTTTCAGGGATTAAAGTGTTATAGCTCCACAATACATCGATCTTCATAAAATACCTGACAGAATGGTAAGTATCTTTTTGACTTCAGATTTGTCAAAGTTGGTTTTAAATTCAGAATTAATTTTAGCGTTTTATTTATCTGAAATGTAAATAGGTTGGGGGAGACACATCTTAATGTTTGGTTTTCGCCTTTTACAATTCATTTCCTTGCCAAAAAGGTCAAAATGTTTTATTTGAAGTCAGTCTGATAGCATATGATAAAAAGGTCATGCTGTCACGTGTCAATGAATTTGATATATACGGTCACACTTATTTACGCCATTTTAGAACCTAGATCCAACCAGATATTTTTATTATAGAGATATTAAGCTCATACAAAAAAAACATGTCGAAGAAATAATATAAAAGAAATCGATTCATGAAAAAACAAAACAAAATGACAGGTGAAATTTGTTGAGGCTTGGAGCGTGCATAGACCTGCACGTGCAAATTTACTCATCCGGATCGGTGTGTAACCGTCTGCGATGCAATTTCAACTAAATTATTTATGGTGTCAATAAATCGGCTTACTTTGTCATTACCCGTCCCCACGGACCTTATTAAAAAAGCATCTGGTTTGAAAAAAATGTTTTGTTCCTTTATACACCGGCGCTAATTTTGGCCATAAATTATACGGAAGGTACCTAACATTGATGCAGAAGCTTTATATTCTACATTTCATTCGTGTATATAGACTTGCATAACAATGTTTCAATAAATCCAATAAAACTTTTCCAATAAATCGCATTATATAGGAAATTTTAAAACAAATTTTACACTATGAAGTTGTTAGTTTATTCGTTATTAAAACTACCCGTAACGTAAAGATTCAATGAATTACTTATGATATGCATTGATAAGATATCCAAAAGATTTTTGATAATTTGTCTAAAGCGTCGTTATTAGATTTCTTTGCTTTATTTGTAAAGACCAAGTAAACACAAAGCTTTAGTTAAGAAATAAATTAGGGTATGTTTTTTCTTTGGTGGTACAATACATTTTTTATGAATAGTTTGTATTTAGTAATAAGACCTTTCGGTATTTTCGTACAAAAAAGCTATCGTTATATACTTTATTTTGAACGTAGGGCCTTGACACTCATTCTGAAAAGGAGGTCATTTTAGGTCTTTATCAAAGAATCATTATGGTTAAATGTCATTTTATAGAATGGTGGACGTGAAACATTAAGAACATGTTTACATTAGTGTAAAATGTTTAATTTCCAATTTTTTCTGGTCGACCAAAGCACTTAAGCTATATTTCAAGCTCTGAAACAAATTTAGAAAGAGCAACAAGATTGTTATAATCTCAAATAATGGTTATAATGTCAAAATAATGGTTTAAGAGAATATCAATGTAAACATATAAAATACTAATTCACTATAAACTGTACTTGTTGCCAAAAAGTAACAGACGGAAAAGATGATTCAAGTAATTTGCCAATGAGTAACATTTTTGGATGCTATAAAGGTACACGCCAAAATAAAAAGCTTTTGGGGAAATGGAAATAGAAGCATTTCTGAGGCACAATGGGCCTTTAAAATATCCGTATTCCAAAGTGGTATAATTTTGTTATCGTTTTATAAATTAACAAAAGAAATTGATGCAAAGGATCAATTATCTACGGAAGAGCATTAGTGCCAGGTGTATGTTTTTTATTAACTCGAAATTTCGAGTTACTAACTCGAAATTTCGAGTTACTTATCTCGAATACTAACTCGAAATTTCGACTTACTAACTCGAAATTTCGACTTACTAACTCGAAATTTCGAGTTACTTATCTCGAAATTTCGACTTACTAACTCGAAATTTCGACTTACTAACTCGAAATTTCGAGTTACTTATCTCGAAATTTCGACTTACTAACTCGAAATTTCGACTTATTTACGTTACAAGAATGGCCAAAGTTATTTTAGATGGTATAAGATATAGTAGGCAGTGCCTTTGAACGATAGAGATGGAGAAACGGGTGCCTGGACAAAAACTATTGAAATTTAACTTAAACTTAGTAATGGCATGTACACACCCGACATAAAAAAATACAAGGAATTCCTTTAATTTGTACGTTCAGGCGTTCTTCAGACGTTGTATATTGTATCCCATCTGTTCGAACTTATCTTTTCACTAATCATATTTTTCTCATCCCTGTAAAAAAACCGATCCTATACTTTACGTGTGGGGACATCTGAGGAAAGTATCGCGGCGTGGCCAAAATAGGGCGTGCTGAGGCCTTTTGTCAAAATTGTTGGACTGACTATATTTCTTGTAAAATCGGATGCTTTTATATTGTTCCCAACATATATATTATAACAAAGTATCACTTTTATCAACTTTTATCAACACAATATGAATCAAAAGTATTAGTAAATAATGAATAATGTTACAAAAACATTATAAGTATAAAGAAACGTGACAGACTAACTGGCCTATACACGTCATTTAGAACTTTTTTAACACATGATATTGCACAGTTTATAATAGGGTGGGTTTTAGACTTGTTGTTTCTCCATATGATGGCTGTATGTGTGCTTAAGAAAAAGAACACCCTGTTAACAGGGAAATGTGGAAAGTGTGATTTTACACCCCCCCCCCCCCCCTCCACCAAAAAAAGCAAAGGATATGATCAGTATGTGTGGACAATTTGACCCTATAGAAATTGTTCTGTTAAATAAATGTTAAAGGTGCTCTGTCAATGTGCAACAACTACACACGAAAGAAAGTATCTTGAATTCAAGCCTTGCTTTCACCGGCAACCAATGAAAGTCGTGCAATGTAAGTCGAAATTTCGAGTTACTAAGTCGAAATTTCGAGTTAGTATGTCGAAATTTCGAGTTCCTAAGTCGAAATTTCGAGTTATTAAGTCGAAATTTCGAGTTAGTATGTCGAAATTTCGAGATAAGTAACTCGAAATTTCGAGTTAGTAAGTCGAAATTTCGAGTTAGTAAGTCGAAATTTCGAGTTAGTAAGTCGAAATTTCGAGATAAGTAACTCGAAATTTCGAGTTAGTAACTCGAAATTTCGAGTTAGTAACTCGAAATTTCGAGTTAATAAAAAACATACACCTGGCACTAATGCTCTTCCGTAATTATCAGTATTTTTCAATATAAATAAAATAAAGTATATTTTTAAAAAGCGGACGAACATAAAAAAAGCAACAAAAAACAACACAACCAAAAACTCTTAGAATCTTTGAAGACAGGAAAATTGTGATTTGGTGTACAAATTATTCAATAGTACTATCAAAAGAGACTTTGACAAAAAACGTGTGACAGAAACCTGTTGATTTATTGTCAGTGAAAAACTTTGATGTCGATCAATCGATCGAAAGTGCTAATGATTTTGAGTTTTAGACGATCGCAGAAGCGGAAAAGATATTCAAAGAAGCGGAAAGCGATTACCAGCAGCGGAAATAATATATCGCTCTTTCCGCCGTCTTCAATCATTAAAGCTGTTTGCCGATGTTGGCAAAGAATAGAATTTGTGTTTCAACTAAGACCTTCATTTTTCAACTCCCTAGTTTTTTCCTCTCATTTTCGTTATTACATGTACGTATTTTCGTATTAGGCCTACCATTAATATGGTACCAATTTTTTTGCAGTAAAATGAATAACATTTGTTTGGACTGTGTATGTAGTCTTTGCTTAATGAGGGTCATCCGCCCGTGAAGGCACTAAATGCAGCTTTCACTGTGGAGTACGGACCCCTGACATGTCACCAGCCATGTCCTGCAAGAGTTGATTTGAAGCTACACAAAGTGGTAATGATTTACCCTCCGTGCAATTTTCACAGAGTATAAACCAAAGAAATTAATTTTGAGCTGGAAGTAGGTCATTATACAGCGGCCAATGAGCGTCTAAACGTACAGTAACATGTGACAATAATCAAGGATGTTAGAATTAATGCCAGCAAATGGCGGTCTAATCGTACTAGGGACTCACACACCCTAGTACCATTTTTTCGCCGTCCCCCGCCACAACCTCATCGGCTTTAGTCAAGACCCGGCAATTGGTTCGTAGACTGTGATAAAAAGCTTAACTCACCAACGTCTGGTGGTGGTAGTTAGGTCTCCAGGAACTTGTCCTTCATGTACAAAAACGGCTTAGTGAAGCTAAGTTCCGCCAAACTCAAATAATTCTGCCTATCCACGACGTACATTAAGGGTTTCAACTACACAGATTAGGAGCTATTTCTATCATACCCTTTCTTTATCGGTTCTTTTCTGTGTTGTTGTTTTTTTGTAAACTGTCACAGGGTGAGAAAAGTGTGCAGCCTGACAGGGAACTTGAATACCGTTCTTCGGCTCTACCGACTGAGCTATCCGGCCGCTTACGCATCTTCTCCACCCAAAAAGTATAACAAAGATTCGAACACTTACATCCATTGGCTTTGTTTTGGAAAGGGATTTTTCCATATTCTCCTGGCAAAATTTAAGACTTTAACACATGCAACAGTTTAAATGCAAGCCCCCTTTTACACTAAATGATTACATTTTCGCTGCACAGTTTGAAATACAAGTTTCTACATTTCCCGCAGAAAACATAGATTTCAAACATGCAAAATAATTAGAAATAAGCACTTTATCTTACTTAAGGAAAAAGTAATAAAGAAAAAGTTGACCCATCTGGGGTTTGAGCCCACAAACCTATGTGACATTAAATCTAGGGAAAATTATTACAAAAAAATGTAATGTAGTACATGTATTACTGTTTTTAAATTAATTGAATTTTGAGTACATGTATACATTTAAACTTTGTTACATATACTGTACTGTTTTACATCAACCATATTCCAAACACCGTGGTATTTTTTCTTAATTGCACGAAAAGGAAGCATTGATGAACATGAGCATTCTTTCAAGGTTGAACAAAAAAGCTGCAATTCAGGAGCCACACTTGGAAATGTCAGGCCATTATGAAGCCACAAAATGGGTATTCCACCCTCTTTTATTGCTGAATATTCAAGCAGGTTTTGCATACTCATTTCTTTTCTTCAACATATTTATAGCTTGTTTGGTACAAATTCATAAATCCTGAGAGAAACACCTTTCTATTTTATGAAACCTGTTGTACAGAATGATGAAAAAAGTTTAGCTTAAGAGCTGAGAGGCATGTAATAATTTCTTTTTGCATCAAAAGCACAACGAAAATCAAAATCTTACAAAGTTTTGGCATTCACAACGCTTCAAGAATCCGATAAAATACATAGCTTTTCAGGTTTTTGTCTTAAAAATATGCAAAAGAATTAGGCATTTTTCTTGATATTTTGAAAATTTTAAGACAAAAACCTGAAAAAACTTTGTATTTCTGTGTTTTATTTAATTATAATTTGATTATTAATGAAATGTTTGTACCCTATTTTGAAAAACGGGCAATACTCTTTGCGTTTTATACGGTTAATACCCAGTTTACATAAAAATCGGCGGCCATATTGGACCCATCTTTGAATTCTGAAGCGTGTTGTGAAGAAAATTTTTTGTAAGATTTTCAAGTTTTTTTAAGAGAAGACTGGTGTTTTTTCAGAATTTTACAAAAAATAAAAAAGATTTAAACGGGCAAGTTTGGGTACAGCAAAATATTAAGTGACATTGACATTTCTATAGTTAATAGAGGAACTTTCCTGCTTTATTGGGTTGACGAAACTCTTCAGACTGTCATCCGTGCATTATGTCAGGCACGAGAGGTCCCTTTGTGTAACCACCGACCTTCCCGTTAACTATCCGTATATCTTTTTCACATGGCAGAATCCAGATTCCCTGACTTCTTTCATGTTAGGAAACCTTTCTGTTTCGACAAGCCTCGTTACCTCCCAATTGGAGGGTCCCTCAGGGACGGATATTCCAAAACCGAAGCGCAACATATGACAATATTATTAACACTCATTGGCCAAGTAATGGTTGATTTCAGGAACAGATTCGAAAGTGTGTCGTTTAAGCTAATAATTTCATCGAACTAGAAAAAAATATGTTTAAACCAAATTAAAGTGATACAAACTTTTTTGTAATGTAAACATTTGAATATTCCCAATTCTCGCACTGAAACTGCGGCAGACGATTGAAAAAAATCAAACAACAAAACATGAAGTTATTAATAAGGAAGCTGAAAAATTTTTTATTTTTTTATTAGAGCAGAACAAAGGATTATCGAAATTATCAATACATTGTACATTGACCTTTAAATAAATCAGTATGTTAAACTGCGTATTAACCCATCGACATTAATTATTTTTCTTTATGGACAAAATGCCATATTTACATAATCGATTAATTTCAATAAAAAGGGAAAAACAAGATCATTGACCCCTTGCTATTTGATCAGTCCCCCTCAATGCTGGTTATCTATCTGATTATATTTTAACCACAATAAATGTTTTCAAATATCCGTATTTATAGCTACTTTCAAGTACCCGACCACTAACAAACAGAAAAATAACATCAATAAATAGCGGATTTTGTCTTTCTTCCCCTGAAGTTTTTTTTTTTTTTGTTTCCTATATACTTTTATTCATTTTACAAAAATTATATACTGTTTCCTCTAGTTAGTCAAATTTAGCAAGCGCTCTAGGCCTACATATATTACTTAAACTAAACATCAATCTATCCAACCCAGCCGGGAACCGTCCGGTCCTTCGTCCGTCCGTTTCCATAGTGTCTGCTCCATAATATTTTTTTTTTCAAACTTAGCTCACATATGTTCACCTTAACAAGTAATACACAACCGCCATTATTTGTTATACAAATTGAATGATTACGGACTAAAATGTATCCGCCGAATATAATCAGTGTGAGATTTAAATATGCAACAGCAAAAAAAAAAAAAAAAAATCTGGGTCAAAGGTTATAGATAAAATTACCTTATCTCAGGCATTTGATTGGTCAGAAAACCAGCACACAGAATATGCACTAGCCAATGAAAATCCTGAGATCTGAGACAGACAGATCTCGGAAAAAAAAATTTTATTAACTGCTGCCTAGCTGGATTAGTTTACAGGCAGACGACGAGGTGGTAAGAGAAACAATTGTTTTGTTTGTTCAATACATCTATGAAAGGAAGGACGTCCAAATAAGAGCCGTGTTTATTATTATTATTTTTTTTAATTCAAACTTTGTTGTTTTTTAGGCTGAAAAAAGGGAGGCTAGGAACGGGAATGAACATGAACAGAAGAAGAAAAATGTAAGTGTTTATTTCTTTGCGATATTCAGTCATTTATTTTATTTATTTTTAATTTTTTTTTGAGCTTAAAAGACGAAACTGCTTAAAAAAAATTGAACTTTGTACATATATAACGAACTCGTTTACAAAATAGATAAATAAATAGATAAAATTAAATAAAAAGATTAACAGGGTGTTTTTAAACAAACAACAAAACAAACCAATAAAAATAATTCACAAAAAAAAAAACAATACAAAACAAATGAAAATATTTTATACTCCAATTTTGAAGATTCCTATGACGGAGTGATTAATATAACACCCTAATTTTTCCTGGTGATTCGATTTTTCGGACAAAGTCCGGGCCTGAATTCATTTGACTTCCTGTGAAATTAACAGGGAAAGGACTGAATATAAGAAGAATTTTCATTGGTCATTTTATAAGTAGAAATCGGAAAATCTCAATCGGCCCAATTCTAAAATAAGATGTTTAAAGAATAGTTCTTACCATTCTAAAAATAGGACCTGTAAAAGGATAGTTCTTGCCGTTCTAAAATAAAATATAAAGAACAATTCTTACCATTCTAAAACAAAATTTTAAGGAATAGTTATCTACCCATTCGAAAACTTAGAAGGTTTAGCACCCTAATGCATTTACCTCCGCTTTGAAAGAGTATTCAAATAGGCTGAAAATTACTGTTAACTTACATTGAAAAATGAGGGCCATGGGGTTCAAATCCCCAGAAGGGCCCAACTTTTTTTTTTTCTTTTTTTTCTTTTTAACATTATTTATGTATTTCTCATGTCCCTTATGGAAAGAAAAAAGTGTTTAATTTTTAATTTATATAAAAAAAGGTATTTTTGGCTAAATTATGCTAAATCTAGTAAAAAATATGGTAACCTGATTTTTCAAAGTGTAATATAATCAAAACTAGACTGTAAAAAGTATTTCTATATTTTACAAGATTCAACCCCAATATACTTTTTTTAAAAAATTTAGGGAAACTTTGAAAAACAGGCACTCATTTTGGTAAATTTTAAGGGAATTTTTTGGAATTAGGCTCCCTAAGTAGAAAAAATGGTTTAACATGTGGTTAAAAAGGGTG
>NW_026855527.1:0-16704 GCF_026571515.1 Ruditapes philippinarum
ACCACGTGACCATGTAGTGACATTCCTGTAAAATCAAAATTGTTTCTATGATCATTTCTAAGACGAATCCCACAATGGTTATTATTTATTGCCCTTTTTGAATGCAGCCGAATTTATACACGTCCACGTTGAGCGGAAGGTACTGTAGTCATATTTCCGGGGTTTAGCAAGTTGTGTAGTGACTTTAACACCATGAACACGTATGTGTGTGTGTGTTGTGTGTGTGTGTGTGTGTTTTTTAATTTTATTGGAATGACTGTAAAACAAACTTTATGTAGAGCATTACTTACAGGATAAAAGACGCTTTAAAATTTAATGCTCCAAGATGATTTCGTAATACTTATATACTTTTCTGCAGTTTTAGAGAACATTTAGAACAAAATTTCTAAAAGGTATCAGTTTTTGTCATAGAAACGTATAAAGTGATATGACGATAGAAAGTAAGTTTCAATAAGAAATGTGAGTCACGAAAGGTTCATCCCGTTTATCGCCCTTGTTCCCTTTTCTTTTTTTAATCAAATGTACATAAACGGAGTAAAAATCTCCATTTTCGGAAAAATTACTGCATCTTTTTTTTTATAAAATTTGGAGTCCTATTTGGGGAAATTTTTGAAAATTTTGCTGTAATTGTTTTACAAAAAATATTTTCGAACTTTTTTTCCTCAAACCCCGTGGGGCACTGAAAATCTGCGAAGAGATGGGTAGAAACGGTTGATTTTTTATGCATAAAAAATCATACATTTCGGTGCAGGGGTGTGAAGGTACCCCGGGTTACAACATACATTAATTATTATAATTACTTAGCCGTTTTTAGCCCAACTACTTATTGTCTGTTTTAGAAAGGCTTTGTTTAAACACATGTAATGAAAAAAAAATTTAAGTTTAAAAAAAATTTTTCCCTTGGGGGGTTTTTAACCTTTACTGCTGAATACAGGTGGCCGCTGATTCAGTTTCCCCTGAGATTTTTTGTTTGTTTTGTTTTCATTTTACGGGTCCTTTTCCAACAGTATTTTTCAGTCCTAATGGGCGGGTAGTTTCCTAAACCATCGTTCCTGGAGATTAGCTCCAGTACTAGACTACCTTCCTCCGTGCTAAACTACCTAAAGCATTCCCGGGGAATTGAACCCACGTCAGAGAGGTAAACTGGATTCGATTCAAAATCCCTCGACCAACGGAGGCGGGTCGTTCCTGAAGATAGCTTAGCACCTGTTTATCCTATATAGACTGTACACCAAAGCATTTCATGTCTTCTCCAGATATATTGAATGATCGTGTTTTAATTTTTGCCAACATGGCCTCCAATGTTGCATTTGCGGAAACTTATGACATAAAAACTTTTGTTGACGAAAAGTATACACAGAAACATTTAGTGCATTCGTTGGGTTTTAATAATGTCAATATGATTTCGCACAAATTTAATTAGGAACTAAAAAACACGATCAAAACCAACGTTATATAACCAAATTTTTTGTGCAAATGATAAGCGTCACTATGCTTCCATAATGATTTAAATACACTTATTGACTAATAAAATACGCTTAAACGTGTCGTAATTAAGCACAAGAAACACACACCTGGCAGTTAACAAAAGTTATCATAAGAACTCGAGGACATACTTTGAGTTATCAACAAAGAACTCCGCGTAACATTTGAAAAATCGGGTATACATTTATTAGCCCCGGGCTTTATGTTTGCAACTCTCCACTATAATTAGGTGATTATGTATAGCAAACGAAGAAGATCACAAATGAAAAGGTCAATATGTACGAATTAGCAAATAAGTTTTGGAAATTTTTTTCTCCAAAACTTACCAGATTTTTTTTTTAAACGGCAGGACGAAACATGGAACTAAAAGATTTTTTCTGAAACATAATACAATATTGTAGGACAAGCTTAATTATCAAAGTTTAAAATTTAGCACCTCAAACTCCCCATTTAAAGTTTAAAATAAACCATTAATTTACGCGAGTTCTCCAAGTATATAGAAAAGTTTTCCACAGAAATCCGTAACGTTTTCCAGGAACTCCGTGACAGTTTTCATAAGAACTCCAAGCAAGTTATCATAAGAACTCCATCCTTCGTGTAACACTTCCTCCCCCGTGCTGTTATGGGCATTGTTTTCGTTAGTATATTATAATGGACTATCCCATTAATAAATAAAATAAAAATCTAAGTAAGTGTGCATAAAATTTTAGCCTCTAGTTAAATAAATTTAGTAATTTAATAAGACCTTGTTTACAGAAAAAAAAATCACTTTACTAATGACTATAACATTCAGTCAATCTTTACTCTGCATGTTTACATAGCTCATAATATGTCAATAAAGGGATAAAAAACGTCTTCAGTCATAGTAAAAAATACTCACAATTTTCTCTATTAGCTTATACATTGGGTAGGGCTGTTTGGGATTATGTTACTTGGTCTGGTCCTGTATCACTTTATTGCAATCTAAAAATGAAAAGAAAGATGTAATAGTGTAGTAACTAACAATCGACAATGAGGAAAATAAAAAGTAAAAGTGCCAATGTTATTTAAAAAAAACTTCACATCTGATCTTTTCTCACCTCTTCATTGTCTTACAGCAGGAGTTTTGGGGCTTCTTTCATTCTCTTGTTTGTAACTTCACTGGGCAACTAAAATATAGAGTATACATGTACTGAGTACTTTTAACAAAAAGGAATATCTAGACAGTAAAGACTGTGAATATTCAAAGGTCAAACAAACTTTACATGTATAGAAAAAATATATTCCCTGCATAATTGAAATGGAAGCATAGAGGAATGAAAAGTACAATTAGTGTTTCGTGATTTATAACTGAATGGCAATTTAAGAAAAGCATTATGAAAATAATAAATGTAAATTTATACCTTCTCTAGATCAGTTTCAGATAAGCTTGAGTAGTTACACACAGAAACAGAACTGGACATGTATTTGAGCTCCTAGAAAAAGAAGTACAATATAAATCTGTGTAAAAAGCAACTTTTATTCACACACACTTTTAATATATCTCTTTTAAAACAACCATGTGTTTTAAGTAAGCATTTAATTTTTCAGATTATTATTAAATGATTTCTAATGGTAATTATAAAACAAAGCATTTAGTTTTGTTTTAACATTCTTATATTCACTGTGACATTTCAGATGCTTTCAAATGTGCCTGATTAAATTAAATGTAGTTAAAAACTATATATATATTGCAATTCTAAAAGGGAACCTAAAGACAAAATGGAAGTTAACAATACAGAAAAAAATACATACTATGTCATTTTCTGACTCATGATTATCAAGAAAATCTAGGATAATGTCTTATAATTGGCTGCAAGTATCATCCTCCTAAAATGTAAAACAATTTGTTACTTAATGCACAAATCATGATATGACTGCCTTGCCAATAAAATCATGCATTATAATTAGTCATGAATACTATAGAATATTTAATGTGTTTTTCTCAGCACATTACATTGCAATTGTAGCATATTTAAAGAATATAATTTATAAAGTGAAATCTGACGCAAAAGTTCACCAAGAATCTCGAGATTTAATTTTTTGAAACTTTTTTAGTGCACAGAAATAAAGATAAGAAACAAAATTTTTCTTAACTTCATAGGATGTGGTAGTCATATTTCAAAGATATGTTTGAAGTATCTCTGCTATAAGCATAAGGTGAATTAATTTATATTGCATTAATATCATTCAATTTTAAGAACAATCTTACAGACATTTCTGATCCAGTTTCATCAAAGGGGTTTGTCAGGTCAAGGATATTATCACTGGCATCTGTGTGTTCTCTACTGTGGGTTTCCGTTAGAGGCATCAGAAAAAAAAAAATGATTTAAGACAACCTGTTTTCAGGAGTACTACACCATTGGTATTTGTCCACTATTATGTATATTAGGTTCTCTTTACTTTCCCCCCCCCAAAAAGAGTTATTTTTGGGGTAAAATTTCCTAGTTATGTCATGCCTGATATTGCAATTTCCATAACTTGGGCAAAACAGAATATAATGGCCTGTTAAGAATGTTTGAAATGGCAAATAGCTGCCACATGCCCATATAACTGCCAGGGTTTAGTGATGCTTTTTGTTTCTTTTTTCAAATATTGCTGAACTGGTTTTGCTTACTAGTAGTTAGTCTCCCACTAGTGTAAAGCAGTCTGACACTGAGGCAAATGCTCATGTCACATTTGGGTTTTCCTGATTGATGTTTGCCAAGCAGAAAGTTGTTATTTTCTAACAATAAATCTTTTTTATAGTCAGTTCTTTTGCAATTCTTTATCTCATTTCTTAAAATGATTCTCATTTCCAAAATACAGCTACACTAGCACACCTAGGCAGACAGTAACAATCAAACCAAATATTCTGGTTTTTGGAAGTGTTTTTATAATTGTTTCTGGTCTGTCTTTCAATTTCATTATTTCTAACTAAGTGAAATGTTCTTTTGGATAACAATGTCAATGATTTCTAAATTGTCCCTGCAAAATTCAAACAAAATCATCTGAGGTATTGATGATAACCTGCTTTCCCTGTAATGGCTCTATCAAGAGCTATATTTAATACCCTACTTCGGCATCACATTCACTCTTGCCATGTTCTGACCCAAAATTTGTTTCTGTTTATGTGCCATCCTCTTAAAGATAAGTCAGCAAATGGGCCCTTTGATTTATATTGGGCAGCACAGCCATCAGAGAAAACAACTGACTCCATAATCACTGTTGTACAGCGTCCACCGGATATAGCCCCTTAAAACACCGGTAAACGAAAGTAGAAATGCTGCACACCGATACACCTAAGGTAATGTTTTAACTTATTTCTTCATCATAACTTCGTCGATTTTTCCAAACTAAACAATTTTTGTGAAGCTAATGGTTCTTGTTTTAAAGCAATATTTGGGGCTTTTGTCTGCAAATTGCAATTACTTTTGTTAAATTTGGTGACGAATTGTAGCGTATTTTGTTGACATTTGCGAACGATGTTGATATTTACCACTAAAACCAGCCCAAAACACATTTGCTGTATCGAATTCCACCGGGTTAGTACAAACTATAGCCATCCCTCTACATAAATTTGAGTTTTCCCCTCAACTTGGGCTGCTTTTAACAAAATTTGCGAAAAACGCCATTTTATCCAGTGAACATTTACCAAAAGTAACACAAACAAATCAACAGCAAAATTATCGCTAATCGGAACGATTGTCAGACTTTAAAAGACATATCAGTTTTTGTTTAATTCATGTTTGGATGCTGTAAAGTGATGTTAAAATTTCCACCAGTTATTGTTGTGTTTGAAAAACAAGCTGAATGCACAATTAATTTCCGGGCAGTGTAACGAAAGGCGGACAGGGTTCCATTATTATTAGTGATTGTTGAGTTCGTGAGACGTGTGTGTGGGAAACTGTTGCTGGGGGGCAGCCAAAATATTTGAAATTGATTTTTGCTGTGCATTTGATAAAGAACGGTAGTTATTTAGTGAGCTAACACTTTTGTGGCCAGTCACATGGACAGCATGGGTGTCGGGAATGTCACTTTCAAGGAGCTTCTGACAAAGGCGTTTCCTGACTGAAGTGTTAGTAATTGTTTTTTCTCAAATTGGATCTCTGGGAGATCTGCCTTCACTGCCATTGTTCGCAGCAGGTTGGATAATTTAAAAACCATTGGTTGTAGCCAAGTTTCCAGTTTTTAACCACTGCCAGGTAAAAGGGATGGTCATCTCCTGAAACAGAAAGTATTAATGATTATGTAAGTTAAAGTTTCTATTTTTTTTACAAAAGTTTTATATGTAAATTTTTAAAAAAGGTATTTTACAGTACTTAAATTTTGCAATGATAAATTAGTAGTTTTACTCCCCCCTACTTGAAACATAGGTAAGACAGTGGGGACAAGGGTGTCTAAAAAACCATTAAAGTATTTATACCGGACAAGTCAACCCGGCCCAAGTCAGCCCCGGCACCAAATTGGTCAACCCGGCCCTAAAACCAATGTTATTTCTGTCAAGCCCGGCCCCAAGTTTTTATTATTTATTTTGCTTTAAAATATAAACACTTATCAAGAAAATGAAATAAAAATTAACAACAAAAACAACAACAAAAGTTTTACGAATGTGACGATTTACTATAGAAACAAAGAATACGAAAACTTTACCGGACAGAGACCATAATCGGCGCAATTAAATTTACCGACACTTTTATGCCAGCTCATGTTTTTTTTACTATTGTTCTATAGTTAATAATCTAAAATTAATAATAAATCATTTTTATTCCATCACACAGCAAAATGACTTAAATAGTTTTCTTTGAAAAATATATATTTTGGAGCCGCACTGACCAATTTTGGGCCGCATTGACCAAAAAAAAAATACTGTGGGGCCGGATTGACCAATTTTAGGGCCGGAGTAACTAACTTTAAGGACGTGTTGACTTGGGGCCGGGTTTACTGTAATTCATTTTATACTATATGGTAGGGTTAATTTGTATTAATTATAATAATAGTTTATTGCTGTATAAAAAAAACTGACAAATGTAAATATTTGTAGGCATCGAAAATTATTTTCAGAGGACGAGTAGCTTAAAAAAATCCCATTTGCAGGCAACATTTTTCTACTCGTCCTGCATTGTGTTGTCTTCAATTGTACTTGTAATTTCCAGCAGACAAGTTTGAAATTGAAATTACCAGGCACAATTGGTAATTGTGTCCCATCGCAATGCTAAGTGAATGGTTTTGTTTTAAAAATAAATGCTGTGATGTCAATTTTGTGGGTATACTGTATTATATGCTTAAAAAATGTACAAATTCTTTTTTTCTCGCCGAAATAGGGAATTTTACACATATTTTATATAGATATGCAAATAAATAAAAAAATTATGTGTTACTTACAGTAAAACAGAACAAAATCAAATACTTGGTTCATTTAACCATATTTGAAATAATTTCAGTCATATGGACATAATTGAAATGAAAGGTCACAGTTTGCTACTGTATAGAATAGTGTAGTAAAATTGTCAGAAAATAACATTAATTTGTATACGCCCGTTTGAAAAACGGGACGTATTATGGGAACGCCCCTAGTGGGCGGGCGGCGTCCAATTTTGTCCGGAGCATATCTCCTACATGTATGGAGGGATTTTAATGAAACTTCATAGAAATGTTCACCACTATGAGGAGCAGTGCCGCGCACATGAACCAGGTCTCTAGGTCAGAGGTCAAGGTCACACTTTGTGCTCATTGAAAAATGCTTGTTCGAAGCAAAACTTCCACATGTATAGAGGGATTTCAATATTACTTGGCACAAATGTTCACCATTGTGAGGCGGAGTGTCGCGCGCAAGATTCAGGTCCTTGCGGCCAAGGTCAAGGTCACACATAGAGGTCAAAGTTCAGATAAAAATATGAAGATGTGTATATGGACCATTTAGTCATCATTTATTGAGGGATTGTAACACAAATGGTCATTATCAAGACTATGGCTGTGATACATATAATTTTAGGTCAAATATTACAAGGTCAAGGTCACTAAAGATGATGAAATATCCTGATTTTGTCCGGAGCATATCTCCTACACGCATGGAGGGATTTTAATAAAATGTTCACCATTATGAGAAGCCATGTCACGCACAATGAACTAGGTCTCTAGGTCAAAGGTCAAGGTCACACTTAGAGCTCATTGAAAAACGCTTGTCCGGAGCAAAACTTCCACATGCATAGAGGATTTCAATATAACTTGGCACAAATGTTCACCATTGTGAGGCGGAGTGTCGCGCACAAAATTCAGGTCCCTGCAGCCAAGGTAAAGGTCACACATAGAGGTCAAAGTTTAGATAAAAATATGAAGATGTGTATAGGGACGATTTAATCATCATTTATTGAGGGATTGTAACACAAATGGTCATTATCATTACTACGGCTGTGACACATGTACCTTAGGTCAATATATGCAAGGTCAAGGTCACTAAAGATGGTGAAATATCCAGATTTTGTCTGGAGCATATCTCCTACATGTATGGAAGAATTTTTATAATACTTTTTGGAAATGTTCATCACCATGATATGTATTGCTCCATGCATGATCCAGGTCAAAGGTCAAGGTCACACTTAGAGCTCATTGAAAAACGCTTGTCCGGAGCAAAACTACATTCATAGGGGGATTTTAATGTAACTTGGCACAAATGTTCACCATTGTGAAGCTGAGTGTCGCACGCAAAATTCAGATTCCTGCGACCAAAGTCAAGGTTACACATAGAGGTCAAAATTCAGATAAAAATTTGAAGATGTGTATAGGGACCATTTAGTCATCATTTATTGATGGATTGTAGCACAAATGGTAACTATCATGACTACAGGTGTGACACATTTAATTTAGATTAATATTTGCAAGGTCAAGGTCACTGGAGATGATAAAATATCCAGATGTTGTCCGGAGCATATTTTCTACATGCATGGAGGAATTTTAATGTTACTTTATAGAATTGTTCACCACCATGAGACGTAGTGCCCTGCACATGAACAAGTCTCTAGGTCAAAGGTGAAGGTCACAGTTAGAGCTCATAGAAAAACGCTTGTCTGGAGCAAAACTTCTACATGCATGGAGGATTTCAATATAAATTTGGCACAAAATGTTCATCATTGTGAGGCTGAGTGCCGTGCATAAAATTCAGGTCCCTGCGACCAAGGTCAAGGTCACAACATCCTGTGCATATCTTCCCTACTGATTTGTTTTAAGGTTCATTTAACAACACAGTGCCAAGAATAAAAACTTGCTTGCTAGATAACACTTATCCATAATGCCCCCATCTCCATCTAAAGCTTTCGTAAACGGGCATATTTTGTGACTATGGCACCTTTGTTTCATATAACTTCGCATTTGAAAGACGATCTTTCTACATGCGTGATATATTTTAAGATATTTAAATATGCATGTATACAGACTTACAGTATAAAACTTCCGAAAGTTGTATTAAAGTTCAAAGTTTAGGTTAAAATTATTTTAACTTCAAATCATAGTCACTGCAGCTTAGAAAGGCTCCCATAGATTTTACTTCAAAAAGTAAATACTATAAAATAATTCACTTATTTACTAGAGCTGTCATCAATAGAAATGATACCAATGTATGGTCAATAAAGATTCGGTTTTTTTTTTTGCTGTCAATTCATATTAGGTGGTATACATGTTCATTTGAAATATACTGAACATTAAAGTGAATATATCAATTTTATATGCCATTATTAGCTGAATTTGAGTGAAACGCTTATCATTTTTGGGTTATTTTTCACAATAAAAATTACATTTCTGGAAGGGGAATGAGCTAAATATTTGCGAATTAGTTATTTGATAAGTACACATATCTTGGAATTTTTTGTTAGTCCATTCTTAGCTCAAAACCTCAGTGGAGTCCCTTTAAAATATGCTTTAACCAAACTGGAAAAGGGAAATTTACTGTGCAAATACAGTATGTGTATAAATTTCTAATGTAAACCAGTGTTCTTCCAGAATAATTTCAAATTTGAAACTCTTATAACTGGGATATTTTGCTGAGCACTGCTCTTTTGACTGAAAATGGGTCAATAGATAAATACATAAAAATACATTTTACGATCCAAAATTTTTATACATTTTGTATATATTAAAATATTCATAAAAACAGAATAAATTTGTTAAGATTTATTTTTAATATTTATTAGATCTGATCATTTGAATCAATGTTATGCACATATTATAGAATTACCAGAGAAATCATTAGGTCTCTTATCACTATATATTTTGTTTGTTGTTACAGGACACCTGTCACCCCCAGTTGCATACATCCTGGGTCTCTGCTTGTGGATATTTGATGGATCAACACCAGTCCTGGTTTTTGTCTGTCTTTCATTGAATTCAAGGAAATCGGTTTTTGTTGTGTTGTCAAAGCATAGCTTGACATCTCCTCACATCAGTTGCCTAAACGCACAAAATCATGTAAGAAAAAAGTAAATAGTGGTTTCATATCAAATATATTGTAAGTGAAAGTATGCTTATGATGATTATTTTGTCTAATAAATGAATTTGTAGATAATAGTATTCATTTCTATAAGAAAGTAAGAGTAAATATTACTTTTTCGTAATTTCTTTTTAGTATTTAGAAAACTAGTATTTGCACACAAAAAAAAGAATTAAACACCAGCGGATCGGTCAGAAATCTTTATAACTTATTTTGTTATAGGAGAAACAAGGGTTATTGTGCTTGCCTATGTTCAGTTCCTCCACCTCTTATGCCAAAGTGCAAGGTGTTGTTATACCACAGTGTATTTATTAGTGAATCTGGACAGTGATTCCCAAATTGTCCCGTCTCATACAGTCTTTCAAGTTCATCATCACTTAAGTCGGCTGCATTATCTTTGTTACCTTTCCTTTCCTTTTCAAGTCTTTTACCTTACTTCTTAGAGTTTCCATTGTCAGTAGAAACTCTTTTCCCCTGACAACAGAAGTCCCATAATGATGTTCTTGCCTCCTCTTTTGGGTACCTCTACGTGGTAAGGAGGAGTAACATATGTCCGTTATGGATGTGCGCTGCTGTGCGCCTGTATGACGGACATATGGCCAACACCCAGACTGCCTGTTTGCCGTGGGCAGCGTCCCGTAACCTAGAAAAGAGGGTCCTGGTAGTTTAGGGATACCCAGGGATCTCCAGTACTCCCAACACACTGCTTTGGCCTCTGATTTAGGGTAGACGGGTGGTCAAGTGAGCCCGGCTTTTTGGTCAATCGGCTGCCCTTAGGATATATATTTCTAAATCAATTGCAGATTTCATTGAACTTACACGGTCCCGAAATGAATACAATTCAAAGCACATATTTTAATTCCTACTTGTGATTCTAGTATATCTTTCAATTCCTACAAAACTGTAATTATGGGTGCCGTTATATTACAACAATCTTTCACACATTTGCATTATAAATACAATATAACATATCCAAGAAGGCGGTGGCTAATGGGCTAATTGTGTAAATTGTAATTTTTTACAATCTATACGAGTATATCTCTCTGGTAGCCTTGTTGTGCGGAGACTGGATATCCGTCTCCATCGCACATCCCCATGTTGGAGTCCGAGGTGGCTGGGGAACCCGGGAGACGAATTTTTCATATATTTATCATGGATTCCCAAACCAAAAAACGAAAAATCGCAAGAAGATTCAATTTGCAACGATTCAGTTGATGGAAGTTTTCCCCGTTTTCTGATAATTAAATCAAACAGCTCAAAATCACTAACTGAACTTAGCCCTTTCATTATAGAAAAACAACTTTCAGCTTTAATTGGTACGCCTAAACCTGTCAAGAAACTCCGCAATGGTGCGACTCTTGATAGAGGTAGAGCGAAAGCAACAAGCAGAAAATATTTTGAAATGTACAACCTTCTTCAATATCGATTCAACTGCCACGCCTCACCAGTCTCTGAACTCCAGCAAGGGCGTTATCAAATGTGCTGACCTTGCTGGAATGGCAGAGAATGATATTTGCCGAAGAGTTAAAATCGCAGCAGATTTCAAATATCAAGCGCATTTATTCTACAAGAGATGGTAATAAAGTGCCAACGAATAGCCTTATAGTTACATTCTCTACACCCATTCTTCCATCATCGATTCGAGTAAGTTACCTTAAAGTTCGCGTTGTGGTTTACATCCCAAACCCAATGCAATGTTACAAATGCTTCAAATTTGGTCATCATGAATCAAATTGTGCAAGGCAGACTATTTGCCGCAGATGCAGTTCAAACCATGACAAAAATGAGACTTGTAACGTCCCTGTAAAATGTGCCAACTGTGGAGGAGAGCATTACGCACCTCCCGGTCATGCCCCTTGTGGTTAAAGGAAAAAGAAATTCTACGTCAGAAGTATACGCAAAATATTTCCTTTCAAGATGCACGAAAGCTTGTTGAATCACAAGGACCAAAACAACTGTCGTATCAGCTGCAGTTACAAAGTTTGTTAAGATTATTGACTCTGCAGTACAGGTCAACTTATGTCAATGCCCCCCAATTAAGTTACCATTACCTTCAAAGCATACAGCTTCACAAAGTAAGCAGTCTACCTCTGTGCAGACTCAGTCACCATTAAAGTCTTCTCCAAAGAAGCAAACCGCAAGCATTCAAATAGCATCTTCTGAGAAAGCTATTTCAAAAACAATCGCCTAAAGAGCGAATTATCATCACAGATCGGTTGAAAAAAGCAATGCGGAACCCGATCAACACAGAAAATCGGTTCGATCCACTTCACGACACCCAATTGATGGAGGATGAGGGTCTATACCTCTCCCCTCCTCCAACTCCGAATAGCAGAAGTCCAATAAAGTTTCCTAAATGATATAAATTTCTTTAAAATGGATAATAGAAGTCATTCTAATCCTACAATGGAATTGCCGTGGTCTAAAGTCAAATTATAATGATCTACTTCTACTTTTATCAAAATTATCTCCAAATGTGTTATGTCGTCAGGAGACCATGTTATCTCCTAAAGATAATATCTTTATAAAAGGTTATACACTAAATATACACTATATATGCACTAGTAACGCCAGAACATCAGGTGGTACAAGCATTGCTATCGCAAATTGCGTTCCACAAAAAGAACTAACAACTTAATACAAGATTACAAGCCAACAGCTGTGGCAGGTGACCTTACATCGACCTCTAACAATTTGTTTCTCTATACCTTTTCTCCAAATATAACGGTAACAAGTGATGAACTTGAGAGTATTGTTCGAACAATTACCATCACCATTTTCCTTCTCTTAGGCGACTTTAATGCTCATAATCCTATGTGGGGCAAAGTACATCTACAAATAACAAGGGTATTATAACTAAAAAAATTGATTGATAACTTTCACTTTGTTATTAAACCAATCGGTTCACCTACATATTTAAATCCAGCTACAGGTACGTTTTCTGCATCGACCTCATCGATTGTCCACTTCTGCTATATTCTTGGACTTCGATTGGAAGTGTTAGATGACCAGTAAACGGCAAAATGATCATTTCCAATTGTTACTGTACATCAAATGACTCTATACCAGAATGAAAAACGTCAATTTTTAAATAAGAAAGCAGATTGGGAAAACATTTTTCTTAGGCTCTGTTCCATTGATCTAACAAAAAAATGAAATTTTAATTTCACTTCTGCTTGATATACGCTGAAAACGTTTTTTCTTCAGCATTTACATACTATTGCCTGCAAGTGTTCCAATTAATACAAAAAATAATAGTAACAAAAATCCAAAAAGCCATGGTTTAACGATGATGTAAAAAGCTGTTCGCATACGTAAAGCTTCACTAAAAAAGTTTGAACATCGCCCTACAACAGAAAACTTGAAATTATAGAATATTAGAGCTAAAGCTAGAAGATCAATTCGTTTGTCTAAACGCAAATCCTTTGGCAATCATATGTTTCAAATATTAATTCAAATACTCCTATTAAGAAAAGTCCCTGGGGATGCAGTACGGAAAATAAGTGTAAGTATACAAAAGAGACCAAATTGTTACGTTAAAAACTGGTGAGATGGCCAATATGCCAAACAAAAACGGATATGCAGAAACTTTGGCTAAAACATTTGAAAAAGAACTCTCTTCAAACAATTATTCAAATGAATTTCAATACAACACAAATGTTTAAAGCTGAGAAAGAACATATTAATTTTACTTACAAAGAAATGACGAAGACTATATTCCCTTTTCTCTATTGACGACTTAATTTATTCAATTAAATCTGCAAAAGACAGGCTGCAGGCCGGACGAAATTTACTACCAGTTTCTTAAACATCTACCGCCCCAATCTCTTGACTTGCTTGCTTGAAAAGTTTTAAACAGAAATTTGGGTTTCTGGTGAATTTCCTCCTAACACTTGGAAAAAATGCCGTTGGTTATTCCTATCCTAAACCTGGAAAAGATTCAACTGACCCTACAAAGTTTATCGGCCCAATTTCACTGACAGTTGCCTCTGCAAAACATTCGAAAGAATGATAAATAATCGGTTTAGTTTGGTATCTAGAAAATAATGGAATTATTACTAATTTTCAGTCAGGTTTTCGTAAACAGCGAAGTAGCAAACGATCATCTTGTACGACTGAAACTTTTATTAGAGAAAGCCTTTGTAAATAAACAACACCTGGTATCAATTTTCTTTGATCTTGAGAAGGCCATTACGATACTATTGGAAACATGGTATCCTAAAAGATCTAAGGACTGCTGGACTTAAAGGCAGACTTCCTCTTTTTATTTCTGGATTTTTTAAACGATAGGCACTTTAAAGTAAGACTTGTGTTCAACTTTTTCCTGAGGATCACCAACAAGAACAAGGTGTTTTTCCTCAAGGGAAGCATACTTTCTGGTCTAACACTTTTTGGCCCTTAAAATAAAACAATAATTAGCTAGCGCTCTTGACACCAGGCATTAGATTGTTCTCTATATGTAGATGATTTTCTTATTGCTATCGATCGAAAAGTATGAGAACAATTGAACGGCAAACTTCCAACAAAATTTAGAATAAAATCCAAAAGTGGGCAATTAGAAAATGGTTTTAAATTTTCAAAAGTCAAAAAACTCAATGTGTTCATTTTTGTCGATTGCGGAAACACCAAATAATGACCCTGAAACTTTACATATCTGGTTCTAAAATTTCGCAGTAGTCGATGAAGCTAAGTTTTTAGGAATTATATTTGACAAAAAACTTTCGTTTTATACCACATATAAACATTTGAAAAACTAAATTGCCTTAAAGCTTAAAAATTTACTTAAAGGTTTTATTCAAATACAAATTGGGGATAAAATTCTTCCACATTACTGAAATTATACAGAAGTCTTAATCCGATCAAAATTAGATTATGGTTCTGTTATATATGGGTCTGCAAGAAAATCATATCTTCAAATGCTAGATACCATACATCACCAGGGTTTACGCTTAGCTTTAGGCGCATTTCGCACCTCACCTGTAGAAAGTCTATATGCGGAAGCTGGGGAACCATCGCTTCAACTTCTTCGAAAAAAGCTATCACTTCAATATGCAACTAGAATTTCATCAAATAGCAAAAATCCAGCCAAAAATATTATTTTCAAACCAAATTATATTGAAAAATTTGTTAACAAACCAAAGGAAATTAAACCAGTAGGCCTCCGTTTAAAAGATGATTTAGATAAACTTAAAATTAATCCTCTCAGTATCCTTCAAAATGACGATGAGGATGTTCCACCTTGGACTTATAATTCCCCTGAAATAAATATTAACCTTTCAAATATAAAAAAGACATCAAATGCACATGAACATTTCAAAGAGAAGTTTCTAGCAATTAAGGAAGAACATGAAAATTTTATACATGTTTACACGGACGGTTCAAAAGAAGGTTGCAAAGTAGATGCGGCTGTGTCTGAAAATGATTTTACATCTAGTATGAGGTTACCAGATAATGCATCAATTTTTACTGCTGAAGCAAAAGCTATAGATTTAGCATTGTCATACATAGAACAGCATACCCATGATAAATTTGTGATATTTTCTGACTCGCTTTCTGTTTTAATATCCATTAAAAATAAAAAATCTGACAATATCATGATAAAGAAACTTCTTTTGCGATTTCATGATATACTTAAAATAAAATCTGTTAAATTATATTGGATTCCAAGTCATGTAGACATACGAGGAAATGAAAAAGTAGATGCTTTAGCTAAACAAGCTTTAAATTTTTAAAAAACTGACTTATTGTTACCTGCTTGTGATTTTAGAACGGCTATAAATAAACTCGTTTCATCTGAATGGAAAGCAAATTGGGACAATGCCGTCTTTAATAAACTTGATGATATAAACCCATCTCTTGATGTGTCACCATCTCTGTCTTTGTCAAACCGCCATGATCAAACAGTTCTTCTTCGATGCCGAATTGGACACACTAAAGTTACCCATTCTTATCTCCTCACGAATGACAATGCCCCTTTCTGTGTAGGCTGTAATGAAAATTTTACTGTCAAGCATTTTCTTCTGGAATGTCATGATTTTTCAGATATTATAATGTAAACTCACTCAAAGAACTCTTTAATACAATTCCATCAAAAAACATAATTGATTATTTGAAAGAGATAAACTTGTATTCAAAGATCTGATTGGCTCTTTTTTTATTTTTATTTACAACGTTTTACATAATAGTTTAAGCCTTTTTTAGCATTCGGCACGATATGGCCATTTATGTGTTGACGTGCCGTAAAATCCAAACAAACAAACATGATGTTCTTGTAAATGTCTATAAGAAAAAGTTATTTGATAAGATAATTAGGTAAATTTTGTTACTTAAGTCTTTTTAGCTCACCTATGCAATTTGATTTCGTCTACTACTAAAGCAGCATGCTTCCACATTCATGCTAATTTTCATGAAAATTTTGAAAATGTGTTAAAATTATTAATTTGAGAAATAACCCTAAACAAGCAATTTATACATTATCAATGGCACTTACAACCAACGTAAATTACTAAAAAACGACAAAATATGCAAAAAATAGCATTTACTGCATTAGTAACACATGTAGAAATAAAGTTATAAATTCTGAAAAGTCAGTCATTAATCACACATAACATGTAAATAATAACTTGAATCTTGAATATATTTTACTTTTCCTCAAATTAATTAATAATCACATACATTACATGCTCTTCAGTCAACTACACATGTTGAATTGTAATTGTAAATTGAAAATAGGGCAGATA